>NC_059152.1:14511645-14521788 GCF_020740605.2 Lemur catta | reverse complement strand
ACGCAGGAGACGGAGGGGGACTGATTTCTTTAGCGCCCACCCCGCCCCCAAGTGACCGACCTACGCTCCCTCCCCTCCCCCGTGCGCCGGGCCGCGGCCCCGAGGCAGGCCGGGAAGCGGCAGCTCGCGGGGCGGGGTCGCGGCTGAAAGCGGTTCCGCCCGCGAGAAGTCCGAGGCGGCTACGTGCGAACGCGCACGCGCACGCGCACGCGCAGTCAGCGCGTTGAGTCGGGGCGGGGGCGGGGGCGGGGGCGGGGGCGGGGGCGTGGCAAACGGCGGAAGGGCCCCGCCGGGGGCACGGCCACCTGTGCGGCCGGCCGGGCTAGGGGGTTTCCTCTTGGGTCGGGAGCTCGTTCCCCGCCCCCAGGCCGCAGGCAATCTCGAGGGGGCAGAAGCACGACTGGCTGGGCACCTCCTCGGGCGAAGCGGTCGCGGTGGCTGGGTGACGTGGGGCCGAGACGAGTCTCGTTCTGGGAGCGGCACCTCCCCCACGCGCCTCTCCTCTTGGGCCTTTCCGCCCGGGCTCCGGCCCCAGGGGAGGGGAGGAGTGGGGGCAGGGAGACGACCTCAGGGAGGGGCCGGACCAACCGAAGGAAAGCTGTTCGTGAACTCGTGTATCTTTCCCAGGGAAACACCATTTCTGGAGTGTATGAACTAAAATAAAATCTTAAGCCGCCCTCCGCCCGCCACCGCCTGCGTCAGACCCGTCCCGTGGTTGGCCCAGGGAACCCTAGAAAAACCTTTAAACCTGAGCTGCTGCCCTCAAGGACAGGGGAGGTCAGACACCCCTCCCTGATGGAGTCAGTTTTTGTCACAATGAGATACTGAATGCCCGACGGGCCTAAGGCCGGGCAAGACCAAGCTTAACGCATGCATATCTAGCAGGCCAACCGTTTACTGAACTACAGAGCACTTGAGTTTGGGGTAAACTGTCCCAGTGGCTTGTCTGTGATTAGCAGACATCCTTGTCTTAACTGAAAACGTGATGCAAAGCCTTTAGGCAGAGGTTCATTTATGTCATCGATTGCAAATCAAAGAATCTTTAAACCCAGCTGCAAACCCGTAAACACCGCGCCCCCCCCCTCCCCAACTGCCAGATGTCCTGCCTTTGGAGGCCAGACCGATGTACCCCTTCCGTGTATCGATTTGTGATTTTTACATGTAATTCCTGTCTCCCTAAAATGTAGGAAGCCAAACCGTAACCCGCCCCGCCGCCACGGGTCCGCTCGCTCGAGGCTTCTTGGGTGTAGCTCTCTGGGCCACGATCACGGACGTTGGGCTCGGAATAAAACTCTCTAAATTATTTTGCAGTGCAGTGATTCGGGGTTCTTTTCCATCGACGAGTCCATCGTGTTCACATTATTTTAGCCGTGGGAGCTTTTTCTTTTATAGTATGTCTGATCCCGATCGCTAGCCAGGTATTCATTGGTAATTTTGGTTGGCGGTGGTGCTCAAGCTTGTCTTCGTACATCCCAAATTGGCGTAAGCCACCGTGAATCTGTTTTACACCTTCCAAGAGCTAGCGCTTATTGCCGTATCATAACCAGGGCTCTCACGGCAATTTTTCCTTCTTTTTTTTCTTTTTTTCTTTTGACAGGCTCTCACTCTGTTTCCCACACTAAAGTGCAGTAGCATCATCGTTGCTCACTGCAACTTCAGACTCCTGGCCTCAAGCGAGCCTTTCGCCTAGGCTTCCCAAAGTGCTAGGATGGAGTTTTATTTTTCTCTGTGACACCCTGGGAGGAAATATCTTTTAGGGTCACGGGGTCAGAAATTTAGATCTCTTCTTTGAACTCATGGTAGGGGCTAATTGGGATTTTCAGTGGGTACACATAGGCCACTTGTAATTTCACCAGTACTCCCCATTGCTTGTCATCTATTCAGGCGGTGAACTCTTATCTCTTTCCCTATCATCTACTGTGCAAACGGGTTGGCCACAAGGATAATTTGAATATCAGATTCAGAGCACAAATAATTAAGGTCCTGTAGCGTTAATAAGTAAAAGGGGCCACATACAAACCTGTGGAAGTCTGTGTCCATTCTTTTTTTTTTTTTTTTTTTTTTTTCCCCCGAGACAGAGTCTCACTCTGTTGCCCGGGCTACAGTGAGTGCCGTGGTGTCAGCCTACCTCACAGCAACCTCAGACTCCTGGGCTCAGTCGATCCTCCTGCCTCAGCCTCCCGAGGAGCTGGGACTACAGGCATGCGCCACCATGCCCGGCTATTTTTTCCTATCTATTTTTAGTTGTCTGACTAATTTCCTCCTATATTTTTAGTAGAGATGGGGGGGGGGGGGTGTCTCACTCTTGCTCGGGCTGGTCTCGAACTCCTGACCTTGAGCGATCCTCCCACCTCGGCCTCCCAGAGTGCTAGGTTTACAGGCCTGCCTGAGGCAACGCGCCCGGCCTGTGTCCATTCTTTAATGTTGTGTGTCGCTCAGTTATGAAAAGGCAAGGGAACATAAAATCCGAGTTTTAGGGATAACTTACAGGCTCGGTATTCTTCCCCCCCACCCCCCACCCCACCCCCGGCATCCTCTAAGCCTATGTGAATATCAAGGAGGGTAAAAAAAACCCAGTGTTCTCAGTTCAGGGCCCGACATCTGTGTCCAGAGTAAAAATTGAGCGTCCTATTACACCTTTATTTCCCTTTGGTCTGCTAAGGCCCAACTCGGCAAAGAGGTCACCGTTTATTCTCTTTGCTAAAATCACACGTGCCCTAGTCTGTCTGCTTTGTCTCCTTTAGGGATAATCATCCAAACTTACCCGGGCCCCTCACAGCCTCATGACAATAGGCCTCCTTGGTTTACTGAAATAGAAAATACCGGCTCATCAGCAATGTTTGATCGGTTGCTTCAGAAACAAACGTTGCTCTGCTTTCTTTACTATGTTTTTTTTTTTTTTTTTTTTTTTTTTTCCTTCTTTCTTCCATCAGACCCAATCCGATATAGGTGGGAGAGAAGGTAACCGGAGCCTCTTGAAAAACCGAAGTGAACCAAAGCGAGCTCACAGATTCAGATAGAAATCAGGAGGAAGAAAAATTGGGAGATAACATAGATTTTTCTGTCCAGCGGGTGTTCTCTCACTTAAATTTTACCAGAAGCGTTAGGTAGGGTGAGGATAATTGTGACAAACAGTGTTCTCCTTGGACAGATAAGGAGGAGGCAGGCTCAGAGTGACGAGTAACCGGGGCCCAAATATATCGCTAATGAGCATCATAGTGTGTTCCCGGGTTACACTGTTTTGTGAGGCTCAAAAGGTTTGGGGTGCGCGTGCGCGGGCATCCGTGTGCGTCCGCCATCCTAGGTGTTCCAGTAAAACCGATGTAAGGTAGGATTTCCCATACCTTCGATGATTTCATGTCCTGCAGGAACATAATGTTCCGGGATCAGGTTTTTATTCTGCCTTCTGTGCCTCATGCTCAACATGCCTGTGGCTTTACAGCCGAGACTTGCTCAGGAGGAGCCTATTCTCATCTTCTGGGAGGTTCTACTAATCTTTAAAAGACAAGGACGTAGGAAGATGATCCTATAACAACGACTGTGACCACGATGACAGGCTTACCGCTTGCCACGCGAGCTTCTGTGTGCTTTGCCTGCATTCGCTTTTTCACTCTGCACCATATCCCTGTGGGGTAGGCACCATTATTTCCCCATTTGCAGATGAAGAGGCTGAGGCACAAGGGGATCTATGACTCCCCGAGTTACCGGAAACGGAGTGTCATCCAGGTAGCCGGTCCAGGCCCCCTGGGTCTGCAGCCACTCTGCCGTGCTGATTCTGAGCCTGACCATTTCGTCACCGGTGGCTCCCTGAGAACCTTGACTCGGCCCCCTTCCTCGGTTGAGTTGGGAAACGTATCCATGTGTGTGTTATTTCTCTCCCTCCCTCTCCCTCCTCCCCCGCCTCCGTTTTAGTTTTTATTTATTTATTTATTTATTTATTTATTTATTTGTTTGTTTGTTTGTTTGTTTGTTTGTTTGTTTTGAAAAGTGCATAGAACGATGAAAGCTTTAAAAGTAGGAAAAACCTTACAGAATAAATAAGGACACAAAGAAAGAAGACATCCAGGCCGGGCGCGGTGGCTCACGCCTGTCATCCTAGCACTCTGGGAGGCCGAGGCGGGCGGATCGTTTGAGCTCAGGAGTTCGAGACCAGCCTGAGCAAGAGCGAGACCCCGTCTCTACTAAAAATAGAAAGAAATTATCTGGCCAACTGAAAATATATATACATAAAAATTAGCCGGGCATGGTGGCGCATGTCTGTAGTCCCAGCTACTCGGGAGGCTGAGGCAGTAGGATCGCTTAAGCCCAGGAGTGTGAGGTTGCTGTGAGCTAGCTAGGCTGACGCCACGGCACTCACTCTAGCCCGGGCAATAAAGTGAGACTCTGTCTCAAAAAAAAAAAAAAAGAAAGAAAGAAAGAAGACATCTGTGTACGACAGTGCAATGTGTTTGTGTTTTAAGTCGTGGTGTTACAAAAGAGTCCAAAAGGTTAAAAAAGAAAAAAAAAAAAAAAAAAAGGAAAGGAAAGAAAAGGAAAAGGAAAAGGAAAAAAAAAAAAAAAACAACGTGGGAAAGTTTATGAAGTGAAAACACTTACAGTAAGCTAAGGTTAATGTATGACTGAAGAAAGAAATTTCTGAAGGTAAATGTCGTGTGTGGCCTAAGCGTCCGGGGTTTATAAAAAGCTACGGTAACGTCCTAGGCCTTCACATTCACTCACCACTCACCGCTAACTCACAGACTCACCCAGAGCGACCTCCCGCCCGCCCTGCGAGCTCCATTCACCGCGAGTGCCCTGGCCGGGTAGGTGTCCCACTGCACAAAAACCTATCAGACCGCGTTTCTTCCACTATTATAAGTAGTCGTACATTCTTTTAGGACCGTAGCCGTAGGGTACACCTCCAGGCATAGTTACAGGGTGGGAGAGGAGGGAAGAGGCCATTCTTCACGTATCGTTGGGTAGCACGGGGGCAGGGGAGGCAGTTTCCTCCTGCTCCTCCTCGTCCCCCTTCTCCCTTGTTTTGCTTCTTCCTTGTTTTCTCTTTGTTCCTCTCCCAGTTCCCCCTTCCATCGTCTTGACGGATTTGGATGAGACGTAGACATTTTCCATGTCAGGCTTTACTCATACCGAGGGAGTAGGAGAAAAGTAAGCCGCCTACCATGACACAAGGGAACGGAAGTTTGTGAGCCGTTGACTGCTGTGGCATTCTGACACTTGGTGTTTTTCAGGACATTCTATATTTCTGCTATCCCACTAGAATGTATCCCCTTGATCACTACCGTGTACCCCCATCCCAGCTTTTTCGTGAGCCACCCTCAACGGCCGTGACAATGTGGTGCGGGGACTCCCCTCCGTCTGGTGCCTCACACTCGCACATTTGGGGTTTCGTATCAGGATAGCAAAGTGATCGCCTTTCAATAACCTGGCTGGCCACGGTGGCTCATGCCTGTGACCCCAGCAACTTGGGAGGCAGAGACGGGAGCATGACTTGAGCCCAGCAGCCGGAGACCAGCCTGGGTAACACGATGAGACCTCGTCTCTACCAAGAAAATATAAAAAAAGAAAAATTATGCCGGGTGTGGCAGCACAGCATTTGCCTAGAGTCCCAGCTACTCAGAAGGCCGAGGCAGAGAGGATCACTTGAGCCCTGGATTTGGAGCTTGCCGTGAGCTACAATCAGGCCAAGGCGGCCTGGCTGGGAGAGGACAGAGTGAAAGGAATCCTGTCTCAAAAAAAAAAAAAAAAAAAGGAAAAGAAAAAAAAGAAAAAAGAAAAGAGGAAAGAAAGTAAAAACAAAACAAGACCGATAAGACAGCTTAGAAGTCTCGGTGTTACCGAAAGCTGGGCCACTTGCCCACGAGGCCAAATAAGGAGGACAAGCCGTGTGACGAGGAAGGAAAGAGAGAGTCTATTTTGCCGGTAAAGGAGGAAATAAGGTAGACCTTCCCATCTCAAGCCCCCAGATTTCCCGAACATAGGGCTAGGCAGAAATAGAGAGCTTTTAAAGGGCGCGCGGGGGGGTGGGTGGGTGGGAGCCTGTGGTCCTCAGCTTTAGCAACGATTGCGGTTAATGATTTCAATCGTCCAGGCTCTGCCAAAAACAAAGCCTGTGAACTCTGTGAACTCTGCCGGCCGCCCACCTGGGGGGCAGGGGACCACTTGGGAGTTTTAAGAAAAGATTTAACCTGCCTTGGGGACGTAGGCCAGACGACGAGTTCCCAAAAGTTGGTGGGGGGGGGGGGGGAGGAGAGGGTAAAAGGACAGAACATCTTTCCGTCCTTTTTTGGTTTCTTCTTTTTTCCCCCCTAGGTACCAAAAGATAGGAGCCCGATGCCGAAAAGAAATAGGTAAGGGCGCCCACGTGCACACGCAGAGATATACCATCGAATACGTCGTGTTGACAGTGTTTCTGAGTCGGGGAAACCGGAAGATGATGGGGAAGTATCACGAGCAACTTCGTATTTCTCCCAGGACGGGAAAATGGACCCGAAGAGAAAAATGCATCGCTCTCGGCGTAGGATAAAAAGCTACATCTTGTTATATAATATGAGGCATTCTGTGCTTTAAATTTTTATCCGAGATGATATTCAGTAAGCCTAAAAAACAAGATAAAACGGAAACAAACAAAAGGGCAAACAACAACAACAACAACAACAACAACAACAAAAGAACTACGGGCAGAGGCCTATGGTCCCGGGAGGAGGGAGGGAGCGGGAGGAGGGGCGCCTCCCGCAGACAACAGGGCGGGTGGGCGGAGACCCGCCAGAGGCTAGGGCTGCCTCGGGCGGGGCCCAGAGCTGCGGGCCCAGGAAGAAGAGAGTGGGACCGGACCGTGCTCTACTCCCCGCGGCTGATCCGAACCACGCCCCGCCCTCCACCCACCCACACACACACACACACACACACACACACACACACACACACACACACCACACAAAACCCCCACCCCACCCCCACCCCCGCCCGGGGAGTCAGCTCTTAAACTCCCAACGTCACCTGACTTTCCCCGATCCCGATCCCGATGGCTGATCAAAGTGGCCGCTAGGTGACACCCGACAACCGGTGCCAGTGTCAGCCTGAAAAGAAGGGACCCTATGACGGGGGTGGGGAGGGGTGGGGGTGGGGCGCACAGTGGGCGGCCCGGCCAGCTCCCCTTCCTCCTTGGAGCGGATCGGATCATCTGGAACTTGGAACTTTATCCCGAGAGGAGAGAGTGACACTGGGTGTGTGCTAGAAGCCGGAGGGTTGGGACAGGGACCTACCCGAGAGAGAAGTAGAGTACAGGGAGTTTCAGAGTTGACCCACTCACGATCTCAAGGCCCGGTCAGTACAAGCGTGGCAATATCTGTCACTGTGGAATGAACACTTGGTACCAAAGACCTTTGTCTCTGCTGGCCCCCTGTGCCCAGGGGGGCACGTGGCCAGAATCTGACATCCTAAATGTCTTCTTAGAAAGAATTTGGGGGTGGGGGCGGGGGCGGGGGCGAGGGCGAGAGACAGAAAAAGAAAAGAAAGGGGCAAGAAACGGCTGCCACAAAACTATCAGAACAGATAAGCGATCGATGGGGCCTATCCGGTGACGTTCTTTCCCTACCCAGAGACCGACTTAACATAGCTGGTGTCACTGCAGTCGGGCCACGTTCCGGTGGACACGGAGAGTCGAGGGAGAGCCGGGGATAGACTCTCACGCTCCGCACCGTCTCTCGTGGCAGCGGGAAGGCGGAGGGTGGCTGAGGGTTCTATGCTCCTTTATCACACACCGTCAGGTCAGGTAAAATGGCGGACAGATTTCCAATGTTTCGAGAAAGGAAGAGCACTCACTCGTGCAGGCCATCTACGTGTACGTGGGAGAGTGTCCCCGAGAGTGGCTTTAAGAGCCGGGATGTGCCTAGGCCGAGAAGGTACACGGTCCCGAGTGGGAACGGTCCGTCCCATAGAGTCAGTCGGTAGGAGGCCACCTGTCGAGATGGAACTCCCCCCCCCCACCGCCACCGTCTTCCCCTTCCGCTCCCCCCCACCCCCGCACCCGCACCCGCACCCCAGAGCGCACAGACTCAGAACGGAGTCACTGGGTGCCAGTGCCCCGCCCGGGTGCTGCATCATTCAACCGAACTGGGAAACAGGTGGGCTTTCGGACCCTCGGGAGGGAGCTTCACGGCGGGCGGACAGATCAGAAGGGGCCCGGCTCCCTTGAGTGGGCAGGCTGGGGACGGTCGGTGGGGACCCTTGAGGCAACGTCGGGGACATCTATGTGGCGGTCCGAAGCTAGCGTCTGAGAAATCGTCCCGAAAGAATGATGGCGTACACAGATCCCCTCCGTCCAAGAAGCGAGCTTCATTTCTAGAGGAGGGCCACCCACGCGGGGGAACCGTAGGCTTCCCGTAGACATTCTCTTCAAAAGGGTATTCACTCGGTGGAGTGAAAATCCGAAGATCGCTGTCTTCTGACACAGCTGCAGAGAAAAGACGGCACCCAAATCAATGAAACACACACCTCCTCCCATCTGAACGAGCGCTCCGGACGGTCACGTAGGGAGAGCGACGGGCTCTCTCCCCACCCTGTGGTCTTCTACCTTTTGTTGCGGTTTTTTCCTTCAGTGGATAGAGGAAGAGACACGGGGGGGGGGGGGAGGGTCGCAGCCGGCCCGCGAGTGGGTTTATTATCCTCTGCGAGTACCAACACACGCCACCACCTAAGTGAAGGAACACGCCCGCGTCCCATGTCATGTGGCTCAATGCCTGGCAGATACTAGTCTTTGCAGACGTCTTCGTGACCGACAGGACGTCGCCTTAGACACGGACACATCTTGTTCCCCCCCCCCCCCCGAGGCTATAGGCGATTCTGTACCTCCTCGGGGTCAGGGCACGGTCTGCCTAGGCACCTACAACACGTGATGGCTCCGCCATGAGAACGAACTCCCGTGGCACGGGGGTGGGTGGGGGGGTCGGGTGCTGAAGGATTCGGCTGAGTGAAGGAACGTCACGGGATTCAGAGTGCCATCGGTGGGCTTGAGAGGCGAGCAGGGCAGGCTTTGAAAGGCTAAAATTCTCCCTGCCTTCCGTCTGTTAATACAGAACGTACAGGCCGGGCGCGGTGGCTCACGCCTGTCATCCTAGCACTCTGGGAGGCCGAGGCGGGAGGATCGCTCAAGGTCAGGAGTTCGAGACCAGCCTCAGCGAGAGCGAGACCCGCGCCTCTACTAAAAATAGAAAGAAATTATATGGACATCTAAAAATATATACAGAGAAAACTTAGCCCGGCACGGTGGCGCATGCCTGCAGTCCCAGCTGCTCGGGAGGCTGACGTAGGAGGATCGACTGAGCCCAGGATTCTGAGGTTGCTGTGAGCTAGGCTGACGCCACGGCACTCTAGTCTGGGCAACAGAGTGAGACTCTGTCTGTCTAAAAAAAAAAAAAAAAAAAAAAAAAAATATATATATATATATATATATATATATATATATATACATATATATACATATATATATACATATATATATATACATATATATATATATATTTATCTGTGTGTCTGTGTGTCGGTGTATACGTATACACACACACACACACACACACACACACACACACACACATATATAAAATTAGCCGGGCATGCTGGCGCATGTCTGTAGTCCCAGCTACTCGGGAG
Organism: Lemur catta; assembly: GCF_020740605.2. Taxonomy (NCBI): domain Eukaryota; kingdom Metazoa; phylum Chordata; class Mammalia; order Primates; family Lemuridae; genus Lemur; species Lemur catta. The sequence continues at coordinate 14,512,140 of NC_059152.1, read as the reverse complement.
GCTGAGACAGTAGGATCGCTGAAGCCCAGGAGTCTGAGGTTGCGGTGAGCTAGGCTGACACCACGGCACTCAGTGTAGCCCGGGCAACGGAGGGAGACTGTGCCTCAAAAAAAAAAAAATAATAACAATAATAATCCCCCAATCGAACAAGGTATAGAAAAATTGTGGTGGTGGTGGTGGTGGTGGTGGTGGTGGTGTGGGGGTAGGGGGGCGGGGGGGCTGCTGGTGTGGGGGGTGCCGGTGCCGGTGCAGTCGTCATCATCCTACTATTAACACGGAGAGCAGAATGAAGGTCTGGGACATAAAGATCACACTCGGCTGAGGGAGCCACCGGTGGAGCGAGGGAATGTTTCTCCTACAGGACCAGTATTTCCTTTGCTGCCCCCCGCAATGCCATTAATAATATGTCGATGAGGACGTACACACCGTTGCCCCCGGTTGTGGGTCGGGGGTGGGGGTGGGGTGCGGGCGGGGGCGTGGCAGGGAGTAAAGTCA
>NC_059152.1:14481645-14499145 GCF_020740605.2 Lemur catta | reverse complement strand
GGCGGGCGGCGGCGGACCACCCACGGGAGGGGCCGCTACGGACAATCGTGGGGGAGCGATGCAACACCGGGGCACGGACAACCCCCGGGATACGAAAGCCAGACGGGAGCGGACGACATGGCTCAGGGCGTGGGCGAGCGGGAGGGAGCCGTCGGGCACGGCATAAGGCGACGACGGGGGAAGGGGCCGCCGGGCGCCAGGAGGCCCGAGTGGGGGGGGGGACAAGCCTCAGACGACAGACCCACCGGGGCCAGGGCACGCACGGGATCTCACCGCCAGTGGCCTCCGCGCACAAGGGCGGTCCCGCGGGCACCTGGAACGACCGGCCGCGCCTTCGTCGAGCCCCCAAACACGCACGCACGCACCTCACAGGCCCCAGAGCCCGGCCCCGCCATCGCGGTCGCGGTCAGCTCCGGCCAAACGCTCTTCTTCCCGCGCACACGCGCGACCGTCCGCCCCCCAACGCCGTACGGCCCGCCACGCGGAGGCCCGCCGACCGTTCAAACGGGGGGCACGGCGCCGGGGGAACGCCGTCCACGGCCTTGGCGGCCAGGGCGACATCCCCCCCCTCGCGGCGAGGTCAGGTCCGGGCAGCGCAGTCGGGCGACCGCTCGTCGGGGGGCGGTCGGCAGCGGTGAGAGGAAGAGAGGGAGGAGCACCCTCGGTACAGGATGAGACGCCCCGCGAGGGTGAGGCACGAGGACCCGAGGGAGGCGAGACCTCCGCCGCGACCGGGCCACTGGGGAAACAACGCCACGGGATCCCACCGCCCCAAACTCGAGAGCGGTCCCGCAACGCGCCCGTGGCGCCGGCCGGCCCAAAAGCCTCCGGCAACCCCTCGACCCTCCCACGGGGCCACGGCCTCACCACCGGGGCCGTCCCAAGAGCGACCTCGGCCCTTCGGCCCTCAGCCCCCAACGCCGCCGCGCCTGATCCCATTCTCGTCCGTTCCCAATCCGGTCTCGCTCCGGGGAGCACCGCGCCCCCGTGGAACGACCCCCACACGTTGGCCGGGCGGTCCCCCCCAAGGCGCGGTCCACAGGCGCCAGCACGGGAGCACCCATCCATCCGCGGCCTGGCACGGGACCAGGTGGAGGACCGCACGCTCACAGGGGAGGGGGGGGCGTGAGACGGGCTCTACCGCCCCCATCCCCCAGCGCACACCGGGGCGACCCGCGGCCGCGGCACGCAGCGCACACACGCGGGCGCCCTTCACGGCTGGAACGCCGGCCCGGCCCGGCGTGACCCTCCCCCGGAGTTCAGAGGGGGGGAGGCGCGGACCACGTTAGGCGAAGAGTGGCACTCGGCCCCCACCGCGGGGGCCGGCGGACCGCTCCACCCCCACGGCGGGGGAGGAGGGAACTCTGCCCACGCACAACTGGCAGCCGCAGGGGCGGCGGCTGACGACGCTCAGAGAGGCGGCGGGGCTGGGGCGGAATCCGACAAACCCCAGAAGAGGACACGCCTCCGCAGATCGCTAGAGAAGACGCTTTCTCGCCGAAGGTGGATCTCGCCCCCGACACCCGGTCGCCCCCGTCAGGGCCCCGGGGCGGAGGCGCTCGGGCACGCCCCCCGGTGGGGGGGGGTGGGGGGGTCTGCGGTACAGGGTAAAACAAAAACGCACGGTTGGCAACTCCCGAGCGTTCACGGTCGGGGGCCCCTCTCGTCCAGAAACCACCTCGGCTTCGAGAGGAACACTCTCCCGTCGGTACGGGAGAGGGGTCACCGAGGCAGACCAGGCCCGGGGTAGAGGCCCCCCACCACGATCGCCCGCGCGACCCTGCGGCAACACCGCTCGCGCGCAGGGAGGGAAGGGCACGAGCCGCGCGCACGCCTCCGGCAGTCCGCCACGCACACATCGTGGGGACGCCGAGACAAACACCCCCCCCGCCCGCCCACGCGGCGCAGGGGGGGATGCCTCTTCAGCTTACCCGCCTCGACCCCCCCTTCATCAGCCCAAGCAAACTGCTCGGGAGGAGCGTACCCAACGCGGCGGACGCTGCAGCGGCCACCAGAGGGGGACGCCGGGAACGAGGACGACAACCACCACTCGGTTTTCGGGCACCTTGGGGAACGGCCCGGTGCGCTCCAGGGGCACCGCAAAAGGGCCACGCAAGACCCAGCAGCCGCGCGCCAAACGGGGCGCGCGCGACCGGGCGGGCGGGACGCCCCTCCCCATCCGTCGCGGGGAGGGGTGACCCCGGCCAGGCAACGGCCCACAAAGGGCGAGCGAGGGCTGCCCGCTGCGTCAACAACAGGACCCACGACCCCCCCCGCCCAACGCCAGGAGGCCGAGGGCGGGGCGAGCGAGGGCGGGCCGGATAGTCTCGCACCCGGCGCCTCCCACCCACCGCCCACAGGTGGGCGGTGGAGAGGCTAGGTGCCCGCGGGCAGAACGAGAAGAGCGGCCCCCATTCACCACGAATGGGCCCGTCCCTCGCCTGGCACGCGGCTTAAGGCCCGGGAGAGCGCGACGTCACCACATCGATCAGGCCCCGTAGGACGGGGGAAGGGTCGGGGAGGCCAGTCAGGCCAGCGAGGACAGCGATCAGAGGAGCCCGCTTCAGCCTCGCCGGCCCCCGTCTCCGGAGGAGGACGGCAGACAACCCAGACACGAAGACCGCCTGACACGCAACGGCACAGAAGCCAGCTGGGTAAGGGGGAGGATTGCCGCAAACGCCCCCCGGGGCGCCGTCCCTCGAGGGGCCAGAGACCAACCCAAGAGGGCGAGCAGCCCCGCCGGGACACTCCGACGCCCTAAGAGCCGGCGCGCGGGCCCAGGCGGTCGAGCTCAAAGGGAACACGGCAGGGCGCCGGGTCACCAGGAACCCGGAACCCTGTCGCCGTGCGGAGGCCCAACCCCTCCGGCGACAGTCACCGGAGGACAGCGTGTCAGCACTAACCTGGCGGCGGAAGATGACGATATGAGGTGATCAAAAACACGGTGCAGGGTGGCGGGGACCGAGCCACTTGACCACGCCTGCCCCTACGACACTCGACACGGCCACCTGTCCCCAGCAGGTGCCCAGGGCCAGCAGACGAGGGGCACTCAGGGACATCTGGTCGACCCCCAGGACCCGCGGACCACTCCCCCCGTGGCGTAGAGGGTCGGGGAGGCCCTCGCCGGGCACGCGCGCCACCCCGGCCCCCGCACGGGGACTCGTGGAGGAGAGAACATCGGGACGGGACCGCCGCGGCCCGACAGGGGTCGCCCTCGCCGGCCACCCGCGCCACCCGGGCGGGGCCCGGTCCCCGGTCCCCGGCCCCAGCACAGGGGGGACTCATGGAGGAGAAAACATCGGGACGGGACCGCTGCGGCCCGACAGGGGTCGCCCTCGCCGGCCACCCGCGCCGCCCAGGGCCCGGTCCGTGCCCCCAGAGTAGGACTCGGAAGAAGCCACGGACGACTGGGATCCCGCGAGGGACCCAGCCACCCGTGCCACTCACAGGGCTGTCCCTGCCTCTTGAGCGGGACCCAGGGAAAAGCGGCAGGAAAGGCGAGGCCGTGGGAGAGGGAGAGGGACAGGCATGCACGGGACGGCGGCCGTTCGCCGGACACCCTCCTCTCCCGTCCACGTGCGCCGTCTCCTTCCTGTCCCCGCGGGGCGGGGAGGGTCTTGCCAGAGCGGCCACAGCGTGCTGGTCGACCCGCCCGGGCAGCCCCGCCAGCCCCGCCAGCCCCGCCAGCCGCCTGGCCGGCTGAGCCCGGAAGCGCGGCGACAACGTCCTCCTACGACAGCCCTGCGGGCCCAAGCTTCGCCTCACAGACGTCCCAGCCGGCGTCCCGGCACGAGCCAGATGGCCCTGAGAAGGCTGCTTGCTTCCCGGAACCCAGCCTCCGTCACAGCGGGGACTGTCCCCTGCTTTGCCTGCCGCACCGAAGATTCAGAGGACAAGAGCCTTCTAGAAAAGCGGCCGCCAGGTGGAGCCCGACCACAACCGGCGCCAGCCACCAGAGGTCTGCTGCAAATCACGGGGCAACCCTCCGGAGCCCATCATTTCAGAGTCCAGAAGGTCCCCCGAGGGCATCAAACACAGTCCCCCCTACTCCCCACGGAAGCCATCGACAGAGGACGGGTCAGTCTAGGGCCACACCACCCTGAACGCGCCCGATCTCGCCTGATCGGGGAAGCTAGGCAGGCCCCAGCGTGGCTAGCACTGGGATCAAAGAAAGGATGGGTCGACCCGACCACCGAAATCGTCCACCAAACCCGTCTCTGCACAGACCACGACATAGCCGAGAGACAGACAGGCAGACCCAGAAAGAGGGAAAGAGAGAAAGGAAAAGAAGAGAGAGAGAAGAGACAGAGAAACGGAGAGAGAAAGTCAGAAAGAAGAAAACAGTGAATAAGAAAAGACAGGAAGCGGGGGGAGAAAGGAAAAGGAAAAGGAAGGAAGGGAAGGCGATAGGAAACACAGAAAGACAGAAGGAAAGAAGAAATAAGGAAAGAAAAGACAGGCAGAAAGAAAGAGAACGAGAGGACGGAAGGAAGGAAGGAGAAAGAAAGAGGGAAAGAAAGAAAAGAAGAGAAAAAGAAAGGAAATTAAAAGAGAAAAAGAAACAAGAATACGGAAAGAGGGAAAGAGAAAAAGATAGAGAGAAGGAAGGAGAGAGAGAGAGAGAGAGAGAGAGAGAGAGAAAGCAGAGAAAGACACAGAGAGAAAGAAGGAAGGAAGAACGGAAAGACAGAAAGAAGGAAGGAGAGAGAAAGGAGAGAATGAGAAAGAAGGAAGGTAGGAAAGCAGAAAGGGGGAAGAAAGATGGAAAAAAGAGAGACAGAAAGACAGGATAACAGGAGCAAGGAAGAAAGGAAAGAAAAATGGAAAGAAATGGAAGGAAGGAAGGAAGGAAGGAAGGAAGGAAGGAAAGACTCGGCCGGGCACGCTGGCTCACGCCTGTAATCCTAGCACTCTGGGAGGCCGGCGGATCGTTTGAGCTCAGGAGTTCGCGACCAGCCTGAGCAAGAGCGAGACTCCCGTCTCTACTAAAAAGAGAAAAAAAATTATACGGACAGCTAAACACACACACACACACACACACACACACACACGCACGCACGCACACACACACACACACACACACACACACACACACACACACACACACACACACACACACACCGGGTCATAACTCTGTAGTCCGCGTGAGTGAGGCCCGGACAGTGCTAGTAGCTTTCCAAGTGGTCAAAAAGAATGCACAATAACTGGACTGTGGCCCGTCTGGACGCTGTAAAGGCCCACTTGAAAACTTACGCTCGCTCGCTAGGTGACCGACGTCCGCTTGACCTGTGTCTGTAACTGGAAATATGTACCTTGCAGAGATAAAAACAAAGCAACTAACTTGTAACTAAGTGTTTAAACTTTCCAGCTGCCCGTTGTGCTTGCTTAACGCCTGAAAGAACGTTCCTTAATTGGTGCTATCTGTTTCTGTAAACCTGCTCACTTAAAGACTGTCACCGAAACGGGGCCCGAGGCTGGTCCCAGACCCCACAGCTGTGGAGTAGGTGGTATAATGTTGTTTCAACCGCCGCCGTGCCTAAAGGCACGTAGCCTAAAGTCACGTAGCTGTAGCTTAGGATAGTATGAAACCTTCCTGGTTTTTTTCGGCTCAGGGCCATTCTCTGTACCCGCACCCTAACAGGGCAGGGGGGTGGTCGCCGGTCAGCTAATAAAGACTCATGACTTGGCTCAATTCGGTCTCTAGGTGGTCCTGTCTCGCACTCCGTACCATAACAGACGCCCTATCGGTTCAACCCAGCTCTGAAGGAAAGAAATGCCGAGCGTTCCACTAGCTGGAGGAAGGCAGAACGCACCTCTGCCTTCCTCTGAGGGCACGTCTGAGTGAAGGGGTCTTTCCCCCTGCCCGCCACCCCAACCCCCTCATCCCGGACCATACCACACCCGGCCTCGGCCTCCTCGGCCCGCCCCACCGGGCCCCATCACGGCCTCTGGAGCCCGGGCTCTCTCTCCCGGCACTGCTCCCCGCCCCCACCCCGGGACCTGAGATCCAGGGCCTCTGACTCCCAGGCCTCCCAGCTGTCTTGACTTACAGACTCAGTGTCTGCTCTGCCGGAGGGACCTCTTGCTGCGGGGCTTCTCGGGCTGACCCTCCGGGACCCAGGTGGCTCTCGGTGGCTGCATCTGAGGCCGAGCCATCCTGGCCTCGGCCACCCGTCTAACGGGCGCCCCCCCATCCGCGTGGCCACCCGCGTCAGGTTTCGGTGCTGTAGTGCCACCCTGCCTCCCTTCCGGGGGGAATCCCACGCTGCCGTGGGCCCATTATGACCAAGAAGCTGCACCTGTGGGTCTGCCCCGTTTCCCCCCCCTCCACACACACACACACGTCACCCCCCAGTCCCCCCACAGTGGTTAGGAAGAAGGCAAAACTTCCTGGTACAAGGGTTGAACTGAAGGGGCGAGTGAGTGGCCACCTGGCAGGGGCATCCCATCAGATGGCTGAAGAAGTCAGACGCCGCCGAGTGCAGAAATGTCACGGAACTTGGGGTGCCACTGCCCTGCTGAGATAGGGCCGGGGCAGGCTTTAAAAGGCTAAAATTCTCCCTGCCTTTGGTACGTTGATACAGAACCCACGGTCCTTTCTAATTTTTGATTCCCGGAGAGGCAGGAAGTATTCCGAACGGCCACGCCATGGCTTTTCTAAATTGCCCACAAGGCCTTCTCCGACCCAGCGGGACAGGGCTTTGCTTTGGTGTTACATCGTGGTAAAAGAGACATCTCACAGCAGTGACCGTGTCCATCGACTTCGTCGGCGCGCTCAGGCTCGCAGTCCCACTTTTCAGACAAGCCTGGATGGCTACTCCGAGTCACTCTTTGCCAAAGGCCAGCCACTCCCCCCCCCCCCCCCGCCTCGCATCTCCCATTTGGCCACCGCAACCCTTCATCCCCGTGAAGTGTGCTCCTGTCTGTACACCTACTCCGTCGGCGGGTGGGGGGGAGGGGGCCGGAGCAGGCCCACCACCTTGAGTGTGTGGAACAGGGCTGAGGATTTCCTAAGGGAAGAAAGAGGGTGGGGAGAGCGAGAGAGCTGCTCCTCCTCCTCCTCCTCCTCCTCCTCCTCGTGAAACTCGCAGATGATTGAGGATAAACAGGCCTGCACGGGAGGGAGGGAGGGAGGGAGGGTGCCGAGTCTGCACCACAGAAAATGGCCTTGTGGGGGGGGGGGGCGGGGCGGGGAAGAGGGCAGAAAGCTTTTCCGTCTTTTTAAAACTTCCCCCAGGCTTTTGGGAACTTACAGCCTGGCCTGCATCCCTGAGGCACGTTAACTCTTTGGTTATAACTCCAGGTGGCCCCCCAGGGTGGGCGGCCCACGGAGTCCACAGGCTTTCTTCTCAGCAGAGACGGGGGGGGGGGGGGGGGGGCCACGGGACGATTAGAACGGTTAACTGCAGTAATTGCCTGAAGCTGAGAACCAACCCTCCCTCCTTTAAAACCTCTGTATTTCTGCCTAGGCCTATGTTCAGGAAATTTGGGGGTTTGAGACTGAGAAGCTCTACCCTATTTATTTCCTCCTCTGCCAGCAAAGTAGACTCTCTCTTTCCTTACTCCTCATACCGCTTGTCCTCGTTATTCGGCCTCGTGGACAAGCGGCTGAGCTTTTCGGTAGCCAGTCCACACCCCAGGGTGGAGGGGTCCAGTCCACCCCGGTCCAGACCTGGGCCCTTCCTGCCTCCTTCCCAAGAGGATCTGCTTGGCAGCCCAGCCCCCTCGGACTGGGCCACAAGGAGGACACAAAGTGAGGACCCAGCCCCCCACGGTAGTGGCGGTGGCAGTTCTCCAAGGGTTCGGGGCTTTGGCTGACGCAGGAGACGGAGGGGGACTGATTTCTTTAGCGCCCACCCCGCCCCCAAGTGACCGACCTACGCTCCCTCCCCTCCCCCGTGCGCCGGGCCGCGGCCCCGAGGCAGGCCGGGAAGCGGCAGCTCGCGGGGCGGGGTCGCGGCTGAAAGCGGTTCCGCCCGCGAGAAGTCCGAGGCGGCTACGTGCGAACGCGCACGCGCACGCGCACGCGCAGTCAGCGCGTTGAGTCGGGGCGGGGGCGGGGGCGGGGGCGGGGGCGGGGGCGTGGCAAACGGCGGAAGGGCCCCGCCGGGGGCACGGCCACCTGTGCGGCCGGCCGGGCTAGGGGGTTTCCTCTTGGGTCGGGAGCTCGTTCCCCGCCCCCAGGCCGCAGGCAATCTCGAGGGGGCAGAAGCACGACTGGCTGGGCACCTCCTCGGGCGAAGCGGTCGCGGTGGCTGGGTGACGTGGGGCCGAGACGAGTCTCGTTCTGGGAGCGGCACCTCCCCCACGCGCCTCTCCTCTTGGGCCTTTCCGCCCGGGCTCCGGCCCCAGGGGAGGGGAGGAGTGGGGGCAGGGAGACGACCTCAGGGAGGGGCCGGACCAACCGAAGGAAAGCTGTTCGTGAACTCGTGTATCTTTCCCAGGGAAACACCATTTCTGGAGTGTATGAACTAAAATAAAATCTTAAGCCGCCCTCCGCCCGCCACCGCCTGCGTCAGACCCGTCCCGTGGTTGGCCCAGGGAACCCTAGAAAAACCTTTAAACCTGAGCTGCTGCCCTCAAGGACAGGGGAGGTCAGACACCCCTCCCTGATGGAGTCAGTTTTTGTCACAATGAGATACTGAATGCCCGACGGGCCTAAGGCCGGGCAAGACCAAGCTTAACGCATGCATATCTAGCAGGCCAACCGTTTACTGAACTACAGAGCACTTGAGTTTGGGGTAAACTGTCCCAGTGGCTTGTCTGTGATTAGCAGACATCCTTGTCTTAACTGAAAACGTGATGCAAAGCCTTTAGGCAGAGGTTCATTTATGTCATCGATTGCAAATCAAAGAATCTTTAAACCCAGCTGCAAACCCGTAAACACCGCGCCCCCCCCCTCCCCAACTGCCAGATGTCCTGCCTTTGGAGGCCAGACCGATGTACCCCTTCCGTGTATCGATTTGTGATTTTTACATGTAATTCCTGTCTCCCTAAAATGTAGGAAGCCAAACCGTAACCCGCCCCGCCGCCACGGGTCCGCTCGCTCGAGGCTTCTTGGGTGTAGCTCTCTGGGCCACGATCACGGACGTTGGGCTCGGAATAAAACTCTCTAAATTATTTTGCAGTGCAGTGATTCGGGGTTCTTTTCCATCGACGAGTCCATCGTGTTCACATTATTTTAGCCGTGGGAGCTTTTTCTTTTATAGTATGTCTGATCCCGATCGCTAGCCAGGTATTCATTGGTAATTTTGGTTGGCGGTGGTGCTCAAGCTTGTCTTCGTACATCCCAAATTGGCGTAAGCCACCGTGAATCTGTTTTACACCTTCCAAGAGCTAGCGCTTATTGCCGTATCATAACCAGGGCTCTCACGGCAATTTTTCCTTCTTTTTTTTCTTTTTTTCTTTTGACAGGCTCTCACTCTGTTTCCCACACTAAAGTGCAGTAGCATCATCGTTGCTCACTGCAACTTCAGACTCCTGGCCTCAAGCGAGCCTTTCGCCTAGGCTTCCCAAAGTGCTAGGATGGAGTTTTATTTTTCTCTGTGACACCCTGGGAGGAAATATCTTTTAGGGTCACGGGGTCAGAAATTTAGATCTCTTCTTTGAACTCATGGTAGGGGCTAATTGGGATTTTCAGTGGGTACACATAGGCCACTTGTAATTTCACCAGTACTCCCCATTGCTTGTCATCTATTCAGGCGGTGAACTCTTATCTCTTTCCCTATCATCTACTGTGCAAACGGGTTGGCCACAAGGATAATTTGAATATCAGATTCAGAGCACAAATAATTAAGGTCCTGTAGCGTTAATAAGTAAAAGGGGCCACATACAAACCTGTGGAAGTCTGTGTCCATTCTTTTTTTTTTTTTTTTTTTTTTTTCCCCCGAGACAGAGTCTCACTCTGTTGCCCGGGCTACAGTGAGTGCCGTGGTGTCAGCCTACCTCACAGCAACCTCAGACTCCTGGGCTCAGTCGATCCTCCTGCCTCAGCCTCCCGAGGAGCTGGGACTACAGGCATGCGCCACCATGCCCGGCTATTTTTTCCTATCTATTTTTAGTTGTCTGACTAATTTCCTCCTATATTTTTAGTAGAGATGGGGGGGGGGGGGTGTCTCACTCTTGCTCGGGCTGGTCTCGAACTCCTGACCTTGAGCGATCCTCCCACCTCGGCCTCCCAGAGTGCTAGGTTTACAGGCCTGCCTGAGGCAACGCGCCCGGCCTGTGTCCATTCTTTAATGTTGTGTGTCGCTCAGTTATGAAAAGGCAAGGGAACATAAAATCCGAGTTTTAGGGATAACTTACAGGCTCGGTATTCTTCCCCCCCACCCCCCACCCCACCCCCGGCATCCTCTAAGCCTATGTGAATATCAAGGAGGGTAAAAAAAACCCAGTGTTCTCAGTTCAGGGCCCGACATCTGTGTCCAGAGTAAAAATTGAGCGTCCTATTACACCTTTATTTCCCTTTGGTCTGCTAAGGCCCAACTCGGCAAAGAGGTCACCGTTTATTCTCTTTGCTAAAATCACACGTGCCCTAGTCTGTCTGCTTTGTCTCCTTTAGGGATAATCATCCAAACTTACCCGGGCCCCTCACAGCCTCATGACAATAGGCCTCCTTGGTTTACTGAAATAGAAAATACCGGCTCATCAGCAATGTTTGATCGGTTGCTTCAGAAACAAACGTTGCTCTGCTTTCTTTACTATGTTTTTTTTTTTTTTTTTTTTTTTTTTTCCTTCTTTCTTCCATCAGACCCAATCCGATATAGGTGGGAGAGAAGGTAACCGGAGCCTCTTGAAAAACCGAAGTGAACCAAAGCGAGCTCACAGATTCAGATAGAAATCAGGAGGAAGAAAAATTGGGAGATAACATAGATTTTTCTGTCCAGCGGGTGTTCTCTCACTTAAATTTTACCAGAAGCGTTAGGTAGGGTGAGGATAATTGTGACAAACAGTGTTCTCCTTGGACAGATAAGGAGGAGGCAGGCTCAGAGTGACGAGTAACCGGGGCCCAAATATATCGCTAATGAGCATCATAGTGTGTTCCCGGGTTACACTGTTTTGTGAGGCTCAAAAGGTTTGGGGTGCGCGTGCGCGGGCATCCGTGTGCGTCCGCCATCCTAGGTGTTCCAGTAAAACCGATGTAAGGTAGGATTTCCCATACCTTCGATGATTTCATGTCCTGCAGGAACATAATGTTCCGGGATCAGGTTTTTATTCTGCCTTCTGTGCCTCATGCTCAACATGCCTGTGGCTTTACAGCCGAGACTTGCTCAGGAGGAGCCTATTCTCATCTTCTGGGAGGTTCTACTAATCTTTAAAAGACAAGGACGTAGGAAGATGATCCTATAACAACGACTGTGACCACGATGACAGGCTTACCGCTTGCCACGCGAGCTTCTGTGTGCTTTGCCTGCATTCGCTTTTTCACTCTGCACCATATCCCTGTGGGGTAGGCACCATTATTTCCCCATTTGCAGATGAAGAGGCTGAGGCACAAGGGGATCTATGACTCCCCGAGTTACCGGAAACGGAGTGTCATCCAGGTAGCCGGTCCAGGCCCCCTGGGTCTGCAGCCACTCTGCCGTGCTGATTCTGAGCCTGACCATTTCGTCACCGGTGGCTCCCTGAGAACCTTGACTCGGCCCCCTTCCTCGGTTGAGTTGGGAAACGTATCCATGTGTGTGTTATTTCTCTCCCTCCCTCTCCCTCCTCCCCCGCCTCCGTTTTAGTTTTTATTTATTTATTTATTTATTTATTTATTTATTTGTTTGTTTGTTTGTTTGTTTGTTTGTTTGTTTGTTTTGAAAAGTGCATAGAACGATGAAAGCTTTAAAAGTAGGAAAAACCTTACAGAATAAATAAGGACACAAAGAAAGAAGACATCCAGGCCGGGCGCGGTGGCTCACGCCTGTCATCCTAGCACTCTGGGAGGCCGAGGCGGGCGGATCGTTTGAGCTCAGGAGTTCGAGACCAGCCTGAGCAAGAGCGAGACCCCGTCTCTACTAAAAATAGAAAGAAATTATCTGGCCAACTGAAAATATATATACATAAAAATTAGCCGGGCATGGTGGCGCATGTCTGTAGTCCCAGCTACTCGGGAGGCTGAGGCAGTAGGATCGCTTAAGCCCAGGAGTGTGAGGTTGCTGTGAGCTAGCTAGGCTGACGCCACGGCACTCACTCTAGCCCGGGCAATAAAGTGAGACTCTGTCTCAAAAAAAAAAAAAAAGAAAGAAAGAAAGAAGACATCTGTGTACGACAGTGCAATGTGTTTGTGTTTTAAGTCGTGGTGTTACAAAAGAGTCCAAAAGGTTAAAAAAGAAAAAAAAAAAAAAAAAAAAGGAAAGGAAAGAAAAGGAAAAGGAAAAGGAAAAAAAAAAAAAAAACAACGTGGGAAAGTTTATGAAGTGAAAACACTTACAGTAAGCTAAGGTTAATGTATGACTGAAGAAAGAAATTTCTGAAGGTAAATGTCGTGTGTGGCCTAAGCGTCCGGGGTTTATAAAAAGCTACGGTAACGTCCTAGGCCTTCACATTCACTCACCACTCACCGCTAACTCACAGACTCACCCAGAGCGACCTCCCGCCCGCCCTGCGAGCTCCATTCACCGCGAGTGCCCTGGCCGGGTAGGTGTCCCACTGCACAAAAACCTATCAGACCGCGTTTCTTCCACTATTATAAGTAGTCGTACATTCTTTTAGGACCGTAGCCGTAGGGTACACCTCCAGGCATAGTTACAGGGTGGGAGAGGAGGGAAGAGGCCATTCTTCACGTATCGTTGGGTAGCACGGGGGCAGGGGAGGCAGTTTCCTCCTGCTCCTCCTCGTCCCCCTTCTCCCTTGTTTTGCTTCTTCCTTGTTTTCTCTTTGTTCCTCTCCCAGTTCCCCCTTCCATCGTCTTGACGGATTTGGATGAGACGTAGACATTTTCCATGTCAGGCTTTACTCATACCGAGGGAGTAGGAGAAAAGTAAGCCGCCTACCATGACACAAGGGAACGGAAGTTTGTGAGCCGTTGACTGCTGTGGCATTCTGACACTTGGTGTTTTTCAGGACATTCTATATTTCTGCTATCCCACTAGAATGTATCCCCTTGATCACTACCGTGTACCCCCATCCCAGCTTTTTCGTGAGCCACCCTCAACGGCCGTGACAATGTGGTGCGGGGACTCCCCTCCGTCTGGTGCCTCACACTCGCACATTTGGGGTTTCGTATCAGGATAGCAAAGTGATCGCCTTTCAATAACCTGGCTGGCCACGGTGGCTCATGCCTGTGACCCCAGCAACTTGGGAGGCAGAGACGGGAGCATGACTTGAGCCCAGCAGCCGGAGACCAGCCTGGGTAACACGATGAGACCTCGTCTCTACCAAGAAAATATAAAAAAAGAAAAATTATGCCGGGTGTGGCAGCACAGCATTTGCCTAGAGTCCCAGCTACTCAGAAGGCCGAGGCAGAGAGGATCACTTGAGCCCTGGATTTGGAGCTTGCCGTGAGCTACAATCAGGCCAAGGCGGCCTGGCTGGGAGAGGACAGAGTGAAAGGAATCCTGTCTCAAAAAAAAAAAAAAAAAAAGGAAAAGAAAAAAAAGAAAAAAGAAAAGAGGAAAGAAAGTAAAAACAAAACAAGACCGATAAGACAGCTTAGAAGTCTCGGTGTTACCGAAAGCTGGGCCACTTGCCCACGAGGCCAAATAAGGAGGACAAGCCGTGTGACGAGGAAGGAAAGAGAGAGTCTATTTTGCCGGTAAAGGAGGAAATAAGGTAGACCTTCCCATCTCAAGCCCCCAGATTTCCCGAACATAGGGCTAGGCAGAAATAGAGAGCTTTTAAAGGGCGCGCGGGGGGGTGGGTGGGTGGGAGCCTGTGGTCCTCAGCTTTAGCAACGATTGCGGTTAATGATTTCAATCGTCCAGGCTCTGCCAAAAACAAAGCCTGTGAACTCTGTGAACTCTGCCGGCCGCCCACCTGGGGGGCAGGGGACCACTTGGGAGTTTTAAGAAAAGATTTAACCTGCCTTGGGGACGTAGGCCAGACGACGAGTTCCCAAAAGTTGGTGGGGGGGGGGGGGGAGGAGAGGGTAAAAGGACAGAACATCTTTCCGTCCTTTTTTGGTTTCTTCTTTTTTCCCCCCTAGGTACCAAAAGATAGGAGCCCGATGCCGAAAAGAAATAGGTAAGGGCGCCCACGTGCACACGCAGAGATATACCATCGAATACGTCGTGTTGACAGTGTTTCTGAGTCGGGGAAACCGGAAGATGATGGGGAAGTATCACGAGCAACTTCGTATTTCTCCCAGGACGGGAAAATGGACCCGAAGAGAAAAATGCATCGCTCTCGGCGTAGGATAAAAAGCTACATCTTGTTATATAATATGAGGCATTCTGTGCTTTAAATTTTTATCCGAGATGATATTCAGTAAGCCTAAAAAACAAGATAAAACGGAAACAAACAAAAGGGCAAACAACAACAACAACAACAACAACAACAACAAAAGAACTACGGGCAGAGGCCTATGGTCCCGGGAGGAGGGAGGGAGCGGGAGGAGGGGCGCCTCCCGCAGACAACAGGGCGGGTGGGCGGAGACCCGCCAGAGGCTAGGGCTGCCTCGGGCGGGGCCCAGAGCTGCGGGCCCAGGAAGAAGAGAGTGGGACCGGACCGTGCTCTACTCCCCGCGGCTGATCCGAACCACGCCCCGCCCTCCACCCACCCACACACACACACACACACACACACACACACACACACACACACACACCACACAAAACCCCCACCCCACCCCCACCCCCGCCCGGGGAGTCAGCTCTTAAACTCCCAACGTCACCTGACTTTCCCCGATCCCGATCCCGATGGCTGATCAAAGTGGCCGCTAGGTGACACCCGACAACCGGTGCCAGTGTCAGCCTGAAAAGAAGGGACCCTATGACGGGGGTGGGGAGGGGTGGGGGTGGGGCGCACAGTGGGCGGCCCGGCCAGCTCCCCTTCCTCCTTGGAGCGGATCGGATCATCTGGAACTTGGAACTTTATCCCGAGAGGAGAGAGTGACACTGGGTGTGTGCTAGAAGCCGGAGGGTTGGGACAGGGACCTACCCGAGAGAGAAGTAGAGTACAGGGAGTTTCAGAGTTGACCCACTCACGATCTCAAGGCCCGGTCAGTACAAGCGTGGCAATATCTGTCACTGTGGAATGAACACTTGGTACCAAAGACCTTTGTCTCTGCTGGCCCCCTGTGCCCAGGGGGGCACGTGGCCAGAATCTGACATCCTAAATGTCTTCTTAGAAAGAATTTGGGGGTGGGGGCGGGGGCGGGGGCGAGGGCGAGAGACAGAAAAAGAAAAGAAAGGGGCAAGAAACGGCTGCCACAAAACTATCAGAACAGATAAGCGATCGATGGGGCCTATCCGGTGACGTTCTTTCCCTACCCAGAGACCGACTTAACATAGCTGGTGTCACTGCAGTCGGGCCACGTTCCGGTGGACACGGAGAGTCGAGGGAGAGCCGGGGATAGACTCTCACGCTCCGCACCGTCTCTCGTGGCAGCGGGAAGGCGGAGGGTGGCTGAGGGTTCTATGCTCCTTTATCACACACCGTCAGGTCAGGTAAAATGGCGGACAGATTTCCAATGTTTCGAGAAAGGAAGAGCACTCACTCGTGCAGGCCATCTACGTGTACGTGGGAGAGTGTCCCCGAGAGTGGCTTTAAGAGCCGGGATGTGCCTAGGCCGAGAAGGTACACGGTCCCGAGTGGGAACGGTCCGTCCCATAGAGTCAGTCGGTAGGAGGCCACCTGTCGAGATGGAACTCCCCCCCCCCACCGCCACCGTCTTCCCCTTCCGCTCCCCCCCACCCCCGCACCCGCACCCGCACCCCAGAGCGCACAGACTCAGAACGGAGTCACTGGGTGCCAGTGCCCCGCCCGGGTGCTGCATCATTCAACCGAACTGGGAAACAGGTGGGCTTTCGGACCCTCGGGAGGGAGCTTCACGGCGGGCGGACAGATCAGAAGGGGCCCGGCTCCCTTGAGTGGGCAGGCTGGGGACGGTCGGTGGGGACCCTTGAGGCAACGTCGGGGACATCTATGTGGCGGTCCGAAGCTAGCGTCTGAGAAATCGTCCCGAAAGAATGATGGCGTACACAGATCCCCTCCGTCCAAGAAGCGAGCTTCATTTCTAGAGGAGGGCCACCCACGCGGGGGAACCGTAGGCTTCCCGTAGACATTCTCTTCAAAAGGGTATTCACTCGGTGGAGTGAAAATCCGAAGATCGCTGTCTTCTGACACAGCTGCAGAGAAAAGACGGCACCCAAATCAATGAAACACACACCTCCTCCCATCTGAACGAGCGCTCCGGACGGTCACGTAGGGAGAGCGACGGGCTCTCTCCCCACCCTGTGGTCTTCTACCTTTTGTTGCGGTTTTTTCCTTCAGTGGATAGAGGAAGAGACACGGGGGGGGGGGGGAGGGTCGCAGCCGGCCCGCGAGTGGGTTTATTATCCTCTGCGAGTACCAACACACGCCACCACCTAAGTGAAGGAACACGCCCGCGTCCCATGTCATGTGGCTCAATGCCTGGCAGATACTAGTCTTTGCAGACGTCTTCGTGACCGACAGGACGTCGCCTTAGACACGGACACATCTTGTTCCCCCCCCCCCCCCGAGGCTATAGGCGATTCTGTACCTCCTCGGGGTCAGGGCACGGTCTGCCTAGGCACCTACAACACGTGATGGCTCCGCCATGAGAACGAACTCCCGTGGCACGGGGGTGGGTGGGGGGGTCGGGTGCTGAAGGATTCGGCTGAGTGAAGGAACGTCACGGGATTCAGAGTGCCATCGGTGGGCTTGAGAGGCGAGCAGGGCAGGCTTTGAAAGGCTAAAATTCTCCCTGCCTTCCGTCTGTTAATACAGAACGTACAGGCCGGGCGCGGTGGCTCACGCCTGTCATCCTAGCACTCTGGGAGGCCGAGGCGGGAGGATCGCTCAAGGTCAGGAGTTCGAGACCAGCCTCAGCGAGAGCGAGACCCGCGCCTCTACTAAAAATAGAAAGAAATTATATGGACATCTAAAAATATATACAGAGAAAACTTAGCCCGGCACGGTGGCGCATGCCTGCAGTCCCAGCTGCTCGGGAGGCTGACGTAGGAGGATCGACTGAGCCCAGGATTCTGAGGTTGCTGTGAGCTAGGCTGACGCCACGGCACTCTAGTCTGGGCAACAGAGTGAGACTCTGTCTGTCTAAAAAAAAAAAAAAAAAAAAAAAAAAATATATATATATATATATATATATATATATATATATACATATATATACATATATATATACATATATATATATACATATATATATATATATTTATCTGTGTGTCTGTGTGTCGGTGTATACGTATACACACACACACACACACACACACACACACACACACACATATATAAAATTAGCCGGGCATGCTGGCGCATGTCTGTAGTCCCAGCTACTCGGGAGGCTGAGACAGTAGGATCGCTGAAGCCCAGG
>NC_059152.1:14298489-14313489 GCF_020740605.2 Lemur catta | reverse complement strand
TCGCCGAAGGTGGATCTCGCCCCCGACACCCGGTCGCCCCCGTCAGGGCCCCGGGGCGGAGGCGCTCGGGCACGCCCCCCGGTGGGGGGGGGGGTGGGGGGGTCTGCGGTACAGGGTAAAACAAAAACGCACGGTTGGCAACTCCCGAGCGTTCACGGTCGGGGGCCCCTCTCGTCCAGAAACCACCTCGGCTTCGAGAGGAACACTCTCCCGTCGGTACGGGAGAGGGGTCACCGAGGCAGACCAGGCCCGGGGTAGAGGCCCCCCACCACGATCGCCCGCGCGACCCTGCGGCAACACCGCTCGCGCGCAGGGAGGGAAGGGCACGAGCCGCGCGCACGCCTCCGGCAGTCCGCCACGCACACATCGTGGGGACGCCGAGACAAACACCCCCCCCGCCCGCCCACGCGGCGCAGGGGGGGATGCCTCTTCAGCTTACCCGCCTCGACCCCCCCTTCATCAGCCCAAGCAAACTGCTCGGGAGGAGCGTACCCAACGCGGCGGACGCTGCAGCGGCCACCAGAGGGGGACGCCGGGAACGAGGACGACAACCACCACTCGGTTTTTCGGGCACCTTGGGGAACGGCCCGGTGCGCTCCAGGGGCACCGCAAAAGGGCCACGCAAGACCCAGCAGCCGCGCGCCAAACGGGGCGCGCGCGACCGGGCGGGCGGGACGCCCCTCCCCATCCGTCGCGGGGAGGGGTGACCCCGGCCAGGCAACGGCCCACAAAGGGCGAGCGAGGGCTGCCCGCTGCGTCACAACAGGACCCACGACCCCCCCCGCCCAACGCCAGGAGGCCGAGGGCGGGGCGAGCGAGGGCGGGCCGGATAGTCTCGCACCCGGCGCCTCCCACCCACCGCCCACAGGCGGGCGGTGGAGAGGCTAGGTGCCCGCGGGCAGAACGAGAAGAGCGGCCCCCATTCACCACGAATGGGCCCGTCCCTCGCCTGGCACGCGGCTTAAGGCCCGGGAGAGCGCGACGTCACCACATCGATCAGGCCCCGTAGGACGGGGGAAGGGTCGGGGAGGCCAGTCAGGCCAGCGAGGACAGCGATCAGAGGAGCCCGCTTCAGCCTCGCCGGCCCCCGTCTCCGGAGGAGGGCGGCAGACAACCCAGACACGAAGACCGCCTGACACGCAACGGCACAGAAGCCAGCTGGGTAAGGGGGAGGATTGCC
Organism: Lemur catta; assembly: GCF_020740605.2. Lineage (NCBI taxonomy): Eukaryota > Metazoa > Chordata > Mammalia > Primates > Lemuridae > Lemur > Lemur catta. The sequence goes on along the minus strand of NC_059152.1, from coordinate 14,312,309 downwards.
GCAAACGCCCCCCGGGGCGCCGTCCCTCGAGGGGCCAGAGACCAACCCAAGAGGGCGAGCAGCCCCGCCGGGACACTCCGACGCCCTAAGAGCCGGCGCGCGGGCCCAGGCGGTCGAGCTCAAAGGGAACACGGCAGGGCGCCGGGTCACCAGGAACCCGGAACCCTGTCGCCGTGCGGAGGCCCAACCCCTCCGGCGACAGTCACCGGAGGACAGCGTGTCAGCACTAACCTGGCGGCGGAAGATGACGATATGAGGTGATCAAAAACACGGTGCAGGGTGGCGGGGACCGAGCCACTTGACCACGCCTGCCCCTACGACACTCGACACGGCCACCTGTCCCCAGCAGGTGCCCAGGGCCAGCAGACGAGGGGCACTCAGGGACATCTGGTCGACCCCCAGGACCCGCGGACCACTCCCCCCCCCCCCCCCCCGTGGCGTAGAGGGTCGGGGAGGCCCTCGCCGGGCACGCGCGCCACCCCGGCCCCCGCACGGGGACTCGTGGAGGAGAGAACATCGGGACGGGACCGCCGCGGCCCGACAGGGGTCGCCCTCGCCGGCCACCCGCGCCACCCGGGCGGGGCCCGGTCCCCGGTCCCCGGCCCCAGCACAGGGGGGACTCATGGAGGAGAAAACATCGGGACGGGACCGCTGCGGCCCGACAGGGGTCGCCCTCGCCGGCCACCCGCGCCGCCCAGGGCCCGGTCCGTGCCCCCAGAGTAGGACTCGGAAGAAGCCACGGACGACTGGGATCCCGCGAGGGACCCAGCCACCCGTGCCACTCACAGGGCTGTCCCTGCCTCTTGAGCGGGACCCAGGGAAAAGCGGCAGGAAAGGCGAGGCCGTGGGAGAGGGAGAGGGACAGGCATGCACGGGACGGCGGCCGTTCGCCGGACACCCTCCTCTCCCGTCCACGTGCGCCGTCTCCTTCCTGTCCCCGCGGGGCGGGGAGGGTCTTGCCAGAGCGGCCACAGCGTGCTGGTCGACCCGCCCGGGCAGCCCCGCCAGCCCCGCCAGCCCCGCCAGCCGCCTGGCCGGCTGAGCCCGGAAGCGCGGCGACAACGTCCTCCTACGACAGCCCTGCGGGCCCAAGCTTCGCCTCACAGACGTCCCAGCCGGCGTCCCGGCACGAGCCAGATGGCCCTGAGAAGGCTGCTTGCTTCCCGGAACCCAGCCTCCGTCACAGCGGGGACTGTCCCCTGCTTTGCCTGCCGCACCGAAGATTCAGAGGACAAGAGCCTTCTAGAAAAGCGGCCGCCAGGTGGAGCCCGACCACAACCGGCGCCAGCCACCAGAGGTCTGCTGCAAATCACGGGGCAACCCTCCGGAGCCCATCATTTCAGAGTCCAGAAGGTCCCCCGAGGGCATCAAACACAGTCCCCCCTACTCCCCACGGAAGCCATCGACAGAGGACGGGTCAGTCTAGGGCCACACCACCCTGAACGCGCCCGATCTCGCCTGATCGGGGAAGCTAGGCAGGCCCCAGCGTGGCTAGCACTGGGATCAAAGAAAGGATGGGTCGACCCGACCACCGAAATCGTCCACCAAACCCGTCTCTGCACAGACCACGACATAGCCGAGAGACAGACAGGCAGACCCAGAAAGAGGGAAAGAGAGAAAGGAAAAGAAGAGAGAGAGAAGAGACAGAGAAACGGAGAGAGAAAGTCAGAAAGAAGAAAACAGTGAATAAGAAAAGACAGGAAGCGGGGGGAGAAAGGAAAAGGAAAAGGAAGGAAGGGAAGGCGATAGGAAACACAGAAAGACAGAAGGAAAGAAGAAATAAGGAAAGAAAAGACAGGCAGAAAGAAAGAGAACGAGAGGACGGAAGGAAGGAAGGAGAAAGAAAGAGGGAAAGAAAGAAAAGAAGAGAAAAAGAAAGGAAATTAAAAGAGAAAAAGAAACAAGAATACGGAAAGAGGGAAAGAGAAAAAGATAGAGAGAAGGAAGGAGAGAGAGAGAGAGAGAGAGAGAAAGCAGAGAAAGACACAGAGAGAAAGAAGGAAGGAAGAACGGAAAGACAGAAAGAAGGAAGGAGAGAGAAAGGAGAGAATGAGAAAGAAGGAAGGTAGGAAAGCAGAAAGGGGGAAGAAAGATGGAAAAAAGAGAGACAGAAAGACAGGATAACAGGAGCAAGGAAGAAAGGAAAGAAAAATGGAAAGAAATGGAAGGAAGGAAGGAAGGAAGGAAGGAAGGAAAGACTCGGCCGGGCACGCTGGCTCACGCCTGTAATCCTAGCACTCTGGGAGGCCGAGGCGGGCGGATCGTTTGAGCTCAGGAGTTCGCGACCAGCCTGAGCAAGAGCGAGACTCCCGTCTCTACTAAAAAGAGAAAAAAAATTATACGGACAGCTAACACACACACACACACACACACACACACACACACACACACGACCACACACACACACACACACACACACACACACACACACACACACACACACACACACACACACACACACACACACCGGGTCATAACTCTGTAGTCCGCGTGAGTGAGGCCCGGACAGTGCTAGTAGCTTTCCAAGTGGTCAAAAAGAATGCACAATAACTGGACTGTGGCCCGTCTGGACGCTGTAAAGGCCCACTTGAAAACTTACGCTCGCTCGCTAGGTGACCGACGTCCGCTTGACCTGTGTCTGTAACTGGAAATATGTACCTTGCAGAGATAAAAACAAAGCAACTAACTTGTAACTAAGTGTTTAAACTTTCCAGCTGCCCGTTGTGCTTGCTTAACGCCTGAAAGAACGTTCCTTAATTGGTGCTATCTGTTTCTGTAAACCTGCTCACTTAAAGACTGTCACCGAAACGGGGCCCGAGGCTGGTCCCAGACCCCACAGCTGTGGAGTAGGTGGTATAATGTTGTTTCAACCGCCGCCGTGCCTAAAGGCACGTAGCCTAAAGTCACGTAGCTGTAGCTTAGGATAGTATGAAACCTTCCTGGTTTTTTTCGGCTCAGGGCCATTCTCTGTACCCGCACCCTAACAGGGCAGGGGGGTGGTCGCCGGTCAGCTAATAAAGACTCATGACTTGGCTCAATTCGGTCTCTAGGTGGTCCTGTCTCGCACTCCGTACCATAACAGACGCCCTATCGGTTCAACCCAGCTCTGAAGGAAAGAAATGCCGAGCGTTCCACTAGCTGGAGGAAGGCAGAACGCACCTCTGCCTTCCTCTGAGGGCACGTCTGAGTGAAGGGGTCTTTCCCCCTGCCCGCCACCCCAACCCCCTCATCCCGGACCATACCACACCCGGCCTCGGCCTCCTCGGCCCGCCCCACCGGGCCCCATCACGGCCTCTGGAGCCCGGGCTCTCTCTCCCGGCACTGCTCCCCGCCCCCACCCCGGGACCTGAGATCCAGGGCCTCTGACTCCCAGGCCTCCCAGCTGTCTTGACTTACAGACTCAGTGTCTGCTCTGCCGGAGGGACCTCTTGCTGCGGGGCTTCTCGGGCTGACCCTCCGGGACCCAGGTGGCTCTCGGTGGCTGCATCTGAGGCCGAGCCATCCTGGCCTCGGCCACCCGTCTAACGGGCGCCCCCCCATCCGCGTGGCCACCCGCGTCAGGTTTCGGTGCTGTAGTGCCACCCTGCCTCCCTTCCGGGGGGAATCCCACGCTGCCGTGGGCCCATTATGACCAAGAAGCTGCACCTGTGGGTCTGCCCCGTTTCCCCCCCCTCCACACACACACACACGTCACCCCCCAGTCCCCCCACAGTGGTTAGGAAGAAGGCAAAACTTCCTGGTACAAGGGTTGAACTGAAGGGGCGAGTGAGTGGCCACCTGGCAGGGGCATCCCATCAGATGGCTGAAGAAGTCAGACGCCGCCGAGTGCAGAAATGTCACGGAACTTGGGGTGCCACTGCCCTGCTGAGATAGGGCCGGGGCAGGCTTTAAAAGGCTAAAATTCTCCCTGCCTTTGGTACGTTGATACAGAACCCACGGTCCTTTCTAATTTTTGATTCCCGGAGAGGCAGGAAGTATTCCGAACGGCCACGCCATGGCTTTTCTAAATTGCCCACAAGGCCTTCTCCGACCCAGCGGGACAGGGCTTTGCTTTGGTGTTACATCGTGGTAAAAGAGACATCTCACAGCAGTGACCGTGTCCATCGACTTCGTCGGCGCGCTCAGGCTCGCAGTCCCACTTTTCAGACAAGCCTGGATGGCTACTCCGAGTCACTCTTTGCCAAAGGCCAGCCACTCCCCCCCCCCCCCCCCCCGCCTCGCATCTCCCATTTGGCCACCGCAACCCTTCATCCCCGTGAAGTGTGCTCCTGTCTGTACACCTACTCCGTCGGCGGGTGGGGGGGAGGGGGCCGGAGCAGGCCCACCACCTTGAGTGTGTGGAACAGGGCTGAGGATTTCCTAAGGGAAGAAAGAGGGTGGGGAGAGCGAGAGAGCTGCTCCTCCTCCTCCTCCTCCTCCTCCTCCTCGTGAAACTCGCAGATGATTGAGGATAAACAGGCCTGCACGGGAGGGAGGGAGGGAGGGAGGGTGCCGAGTCTGCACCACAGAAAATGGCCTTGTGGGGGGGGGGGGGCGGGGCGGGGAAGAGGGCAGAAAGCTTTTCCGTCTTTTTAAAACTTCCCCCAGGCTTTTGGGAACTTACAGCCTGGCCTGCATCCCTGAGGCACGTTAACTCTTTGGTTATAACTCCAGGTGGCCCCCCAGGGTGGGCGGCCCACGGAGTCCACAGGCTTTCTTCTCAGCAGAGACGGGGGGGGGGGGGCCACGGGACGATTAGAACGGTTAACTGCAGTAATTGCCTGAAGCTGAGAACCAACCCTCCCTCCTTTAAAACCTCTGTATTTCTGCCTAGGCCTATGTTCAGGAAATTTGGGGGTTTGAGACTGAGAAGCTCTACCCTATTTATTTCCTCCTCTGCCAGCAAAGTAGACTCTCTCTTTCCTTACTCCTCATACCGCTTGTCCTCGTTATTCGGCCTCGTGGACAAGCGGCTGAGCTTTTCGGTAGCCAGTCCACACCCCAGGGTGGAGGGGTCCAGTCCACCCCGGTCCAGACCTGGGCCCTTCCTGCCTCCTTCCCAAGAGGATCTGCTTGGCAGCCCAGCCCCCTCGGACTGGGCCACAAGGAGGACACAAAGTGAGGACCCAGCCCCCCACGGTAGTGGCGGTGGCAGTTCTCCAAGGGTTCGGGGCTTTGGCTGACGCAGGAGACGGAGGGGGACTGATTTCTTTAGCGCCCACCCCGCCCCCAAGTGACCGACCTACGCTCCCTCCCCTCCCCCGTGCGCCGGGCCGCGGCCCCGAGGCAGGCCGGGAAGCGGCAGCTCGCGGGGCGGGGTCGCGGCTGAAAGCGGTTCCGCCCGCGAGAAGTCCGAGGCGGCTACGTGCGAACGCGCACGCGCACGCGCACGCGCAGTCAGCGCGTTGAGTCGGGGCGGGGGCGGGGGCGGGGGCGGGGGCGGGGGCGGGGGCGGGGGCGTGGCAAACGGCGGAAGGGCCCCGCCGGGGGCACGGCCACCTGTGCGGCCGGCCGGGCTAGGGGGTTTCCTCTTGGGCCGGGAGCTCGTTCCCCGCCCCCAGGCCGCAGGCAATCTCGAGGGGGCAGAAGCACGACTGGCTGGGCACCTCCTCGGGCGAAGCGGTCGCGGTGGCTGGGTGACGTGGGGCCGAGACGAGTCTCGTTCTGGGAGCGGCACCTCCCCCACGCGCCTCTCCTCTTGGGCCTTTCCGCCCGGGCTCCGGCCCCAGGGGAGGGGAGGAGTGGGGGCAGGGAGACGACCTCAGGGAGGGGCCGGACCAACCGAAGGAAAGCTGTTCGTGAACTCGTGTATCTTTCCCAGGGAAACACCATTTCTGGAGTGTATGAACTAAAATAAAATCTTAAGCCGCCCTCCGCCCGCCACCGCCTGCGTCAGACCCGTCCCGTGGTTGGCCCAGGGAACCCTAGAAAAACCTTTAAACCTGAGCTGCTGCCCTCAAGGACAGGGGAGGTCAGACACCCCTCCCTGATGGAGTCAGTTTTTGTCACAATGAGATACTGAATGCCCGACGGGCCTAAGGCCGGGCAAGACCAAGCTTAACGCATGCATATCTAGCAGGCCAACCGTTTACTGAACTACAGAGCACTTGAGTTTGGGGTAAACTGTCCCAGTGGCTTGTCTGTGAGTAGCAGACATCCTTGTCTTAACTGAAAACGTGATGCAAAGCCTTTAGGCAGAGGTTCATTTATGTCATCGATTGCAAATCAAAGAATCTTTAAACCCAGCTGCAAACCCGTAAACACCGCGCCCCCCCCCTCCCCAACTGCCAGATGTCCTGCCTTTGGAGGCCAGACCGATGTACCCCTTCCGTGTATCGATTTGTGATTTTTACATGTAATTCCTGTCTCCCTAAAATGTAGGAAGCCAAACCGTAACCCGCCCCGCCGCCACGGGTCCGCTCGCTCGAGGCTTCTTGGGTGTAGCTCTCTGGGCCACGATCACGGACGTTGGGCTCGGAATAAAACTCTCTAAATTATTTTGCAGTGCAGTGATTCGGGGTTCTTTTCCATCGACGAGTCCATCGTGTTCACATTATTTTAGCCGTGGGAGCTTTTTCTTTTATAGTATGTCTGATCCCGATCGCTAGCCAGGTATTCATTGGTAATTTTGGTTGGCGGTGGTGCTCAAGCTTGTCTTCGTACATCCCAAATTGGCGTAAGCCACCGTGAATCTGTTTTACACCTTCCAAGAGCTAGCGCTTATTGCCGTATCATAACCAGGGCTCTCACGGCAATTTTTCCTTCTTTTTTTTCTTTTTTTCTTTTGACAGGCTCTCACTCTGTTTCCCACACTAAAGTGCAGTAGCATCATCGTTGCTCACTGCAACTTCAGACTCCTGGCCTCAAGCGAGCCTTTCGCCTAGGCTTCCCAAAGTGCTAGGATGGAGTTTTATTTTTCTCTGTGACACCCTGGGAGGAAATATCTTTTAGGGTCACGGGGTCAGAAATTTAGATCTCTTCTTTGAACTCATGGTAGGGGCTAATTGGGATTTTCAGTGGGTACACGTAGGCCACTTGTAATTTCACCAGTACTCCCCATTGCTTGTCATCTATTCAGGCGGTGAACTCTTATCTCTTTCCCTATCATCTACTGTGCAAACGGGTTGGCCACAAGGATAATTTGAATATCAGATTCAGAGCACAAATAATTAAGGTCCTGTAGCGTTAATAAGTAAAAGGGGCCACATACAAACCTGTGGAAGTCTGTGTCCATTCTTTTTTTTTTTTTTTTTTTTTTTTTTTCCCCCGAGACAGAGTCTCACTCTGTTGCCCGGGCTACAGTGAGTGCCGTGGTGTCAGCCTACCTCACAGCAACCTCAGACTCCTGGGCTCAGTCGATCCTCCTGCCTCAGCCTCCCGAGGAGCTGGGACTACAGGCATGCGCCACCATGCCCGGCTATTTTTTCCTATCTATTTTTAGTTGTCTGACTAATTTCCTCCTATATTTTTAGTAGAGATGGGGGGGGGGGGGGTGTCTCACTCTTGCTCGGGCTGGTCTCGAACTCCTGACCTTGAGCGATCCTCCCACCTCGGCCTCCCAGAGTGCTAGGTTTACAGGCCTGCCTGAGGCAACGCGCCCGGCCTGTGTCCATTCTTTAATGTTGTGTGTCGCTCAGTTATGAAAAGGCAAGGGAACATAAAATCCGAGTTTTAGGGATAACTTACAGGCTCGGTATTCTTCCCCCCCACCCCCCACCCCACCCCCGGCATCCTCTAAGCCTATGTGAATATCAAGGAGGGTAAAAAAAACCCAGTGTTCTCAGTTCAGGGCCCGACATCTGTGTCCAGAGTAAAAATTGAGCGTCCTATTACACCTTTATTTCCCTTTGGTCTGCTAAGGCCCAACTCGGCAAAGAGGTCACCGTTTATTCTCTTTGCTAAAATCACACGTGCCCTAGTCTGTCTGCTTTGTCTCCTTTAGGGATAATCATCCAAACTTACCCGGGCCCCTCACAGCCTCATGACAATAGGCCTCCTTGGTTTACTGAAATAGAAAATACCGGCTCATCAGCAATGTTTGATCGGTTGCTTCAGAAACAAACGTTGCTCTGCTTTCTTTACTATGTTTTTTTTTTTTTTTTTTTTTTTTTTTCCTTCTTTCTTCCATCAGACCCAATCCGATATAGGTGGGAGAGAAGGTAACCGGAGCCTCTTGAAAAACCGAAGTGAACCAAAGCGAGCTCACAGATTCAGATAGAAATCAGGAGGAAGAAAAATTGGGAGATAACATAGATTTTTCTGTCCAGCGGGTGTTCTCTCACTTAAATTTTACCAGAAGCGTTAGGTAGGGTGAGGATAATTGTGACAAACAGTGTTCTCCTTGGACAGATAAGGAGGAGGCAGGCTCAGAGTGACGAGTAACCGGGGCCCAAATATATCGCTAATGAGCATCATAGTGTGTTCCCGGGTTACACTGTTTTGTGAGGCTCAAAAGGTTTGGGGTGCGCGTGCGCGGGCATCCGTGTGCGTCCGCCATCCTAGGTGTTCCAGTAAAACCGATGTAAGGTAGGATTTCCCATACCTTCGATGATTTCATGTCCTGCAGGAACATAATGTTCCGGGATCAGGTTTTTATTCTGCCTTCTGTGCCTCATGCTCAACATGCCTGTGGCTTTACAGCCGAGACTTGCTCAGGAGGAGCCTATTCTCATCTTCTGGGAGGTTCTACTAATCTTTAAAAGACAAGGACGTAGGAAGATGATCCTATAACAACGACTGTGACCACGATGACAGGCTTACCGCTTGCCACGCGAGCTTCTGTGTGCTTTGCCTGCATTCGCTTTTTCACTCTGCACCATATCCCTGTGGGGTAGGCACCATTATTTCCCCATTTGCAGATGAAGAGGCTGAGGCACAAGGGGATCTATGACTCCCCGAGTTACCGGAAACGGAGTGTCATCCAGGTAGCCGGTCCAGGCCCCCTGGGTCTGCAGCCACTCTGCCGTGCTGATTCTGAGCCTGACCATTTCGTCACCGGTGGCTCCCTGAGAACCTTGACTCGGCCCCCTTCCTCGGTTGAGTTGGGAAACGTATCCATGTGTGTGTTATTTCTCTCCCTCCCTCTCCCTCCTCCCCCGCCTCCGTTTTAGTTTTTATTTATTTATTTATTTATTTATTTGTTTGTTTGTTTGTTTGTTTGTTTGTTTGTTTGTTTGTTTTGAAAAGTGCATAGAACGATGAAAGCTTTAAAAGTAGGAAAAACCTTACAGAATAAATAAGGACACAAAGAAAGAAGACATCCAGGCCGGGCGCGGTGGCTCACGCCTGTCATCCTAGCACTCTGGGAGGCCGAGGCGGGCGGATCGTTTGAGCTCAGGAGTTCGAGACCAGCCTGAGCAAGAGCGAGACCCCGTCTCTACTAAAAATAGAAAGAAATTATCTGGCCAACTGAAAATATATATACATAAAAATTAGCCGGGCATGGTGGCGCATGTCTGTAGTCCCAGCTACTCGGGAGGCTGAGGCAGTAGGATCGCTTAAGCCCAGGAGTGTGAGGTTGCTGTGAGCTAGCTAGGCTGACGCCACGGCACTCACTCTAGCCCGGGCAATAAAGTGAGACTCTGTCTCAAAAAAAAAAAAAAAGAAAGAAAGAAAGAAGACATCTGTGTACGACAGTGCAATGTGTTTGTGTTTTAAGTCGTGGTGTTACAAAAGAGTCCAAAAGGTTAAAAAAGAAAAAAAAAAAAAAAAAAAAAGGAAAGGAAAGAAAAGGAAAAGGAAAAAAAAAAAAAAAACAACGTGGGAAAGTTTATGAAGTGAAAACACTTACAGTAAGCTAAGGTTAATGTATGACTGAAGAAAGAAATTTCTGAAGGTAAATGTCGTGTGTGGCCTAAGCGTCCGGGGTTTATAAAAAGCTACGGTAACGTCCTAGGCCTTCACATTCACTCACCACTCACCGCTAACTCACAGACTCACCCAGAGCGACCTCCCGCCCGCCCTGCGAGCTCCATTCACCGCGAGTGCCCTGGCCGGGTAGGTGTCCCACTGCACAAAAACCTATCAGACCGCGTTTCTTCCACTATTATAAGTAGTCGTACATTCTTTTAGGACCGTAGCCGTAGGGTACACCTCCAGGCATAGTTACAGGGTGGGAGAGGAGGGAAGAGGCCATTCTTCACGTATCGTTGGGTAGCACGGGGGCAGGGGAGGCAGTTTCCTCCTGCTCCTCCTCGTCCCCCTTCTCCCTTGTTTTGCTTCTTCCTTGTTTTCTCTTTGTTCCTCTCCCAGTTCCCCCTTCCATCGTCTTGACGGATTTGGATGAGACGTAGACATTTTCCATGTCAGGCTTTACTCATACCGAGGGAGTAGGAGAAAAGTAAGCCGCCTACCATGACACAAGGGAACGGAAGTTTGTGAGCCGTTGACTGCTGTGGCATTCTGACACTTGGTGTTTTTCAGGACATTCTATATTTCTGCTATCCCACTAGAATGTATCCCCTTGATCACTACCGTGTACCCCCATCCCAGCTTTTTCGTGAGCCACCCTCAACGGCCGTGACAATGTGGTGCGGGGACTCCCCTCCGTCTGGTGCCTCACACTCGCACATTTGGGGTTTCGTATCAGGATAGCAAAGTGATCGCCTTTCAATAACCTGGCTGGCCACGGTGGCTCATGCCTGTGACCCCAGCAACTTGGGAGGCAGAGACGGGAGCATGACTTGAGCCCAGCAGCCGGAGACCAGCCTGGGTAACACGATGAGACCTCGTCTCTACCAAGAAAATATAAAAAAAGAAAAATTATGCCGGGTGTGGCAGCACAGCATTTGCCTAGAGTCCCAGCTACTCAGAAGGCCGAGGCAGAGAGGATCACTTGAGCCCTGGATTTGGAGCTTGCCGTGAGCTACAATCAGGCCAAGGCGGCCTGGCTGGGAGAGGACAGAGTGAAAGGAATCCTGTCTCAAAAAAAAAAAAAAAAAAAAAGGAAAAGAAAAAAAAGAAAAAAGAAAAGAGGAAAGAAAGTAAAAACAAAACAAGACCGATAAGACAGCTTAGAAGTCTCGGTGTTACCGAAAGCTGGGCCACTTGCCCACGAGGCCAAATAAGGAGGACAAGCCGTGTGACGAGGAAGGAAAGAGAGAGTCTATTTTGCCGGTAAAGGAGGAAATAAGGTAGACCTTCCCATCTCAAGCCCCCAGATTTCCCGAACATAGGGCTAGGCAGAAATAGAGAGCTTTTAAAGGGCGCGCGGGGGGGTGGGTGGGTGGGAGCCTGTGGTCCTCAGCTTTAGCAACGATTGCGGTTAATGATTTCAATCGTCCAGGCTCTGCCAAAAACAAAGCCTGTGAACTCTGTGAACTCTGCCGGCCGCCCACCTGGGGGGCAGGGGACCACTTGGGAGTTTTAAGAAAAGATTTAACCTGCCTTGGGGACGTAGGCCAGACGACGAGTTCCCAAAAGTTGGTGGGGGGGGGGGGGGGGGAGGAGAGGGTAAAAGGACAGAACATCTTTCCGTCCTTTTTTGGTTTCTTCTTTTTTCCCCCCTAGGTACCAAAAGATAGGAGCCCGATGCCGAAAAGAAATAGGTAAGGGCGCCCACGTGCACACGCAGAGATATACCATCGAATACGTCGTGTTGACAGTGTTTCTGAGTCGGGGAAACCGGAAGATGATGGGGAAGTATCACGAGCAACTTCGTATTTCTCCCAGGACGGGAAAATGGACCCGAAGAGAAAAATGCATCGCTCTCGGCGTAGGATAAAAAGCTACATCTTGTTATATAATATGAGGCATTCTGTGCTTTAAATTTTTATCCGAGATGATATTCAGTAAGCCTAAAAAACAAGATAAAACGGAAACAAACAAAAGGGCAAACAACAACAACAACAACAACAACAACAACAACAAAAGAACTACGGGCAGAGGCCTATGGTCCCGGGAGGAGGGAGGGAGCGGGAGGAGGGGCGCCTCCCGCAGACAACAGGGCGGGTGGGCGGAGACCCGCCAGAGGCTAGGGCTGCCTCGGGCGGGGCCCAGAGCTGCGGGCCCAGGAAGAAGAGAGTGGGACCGGACCGTGCTCTACTCCCCGCGGCTGATCCGAACCACGCCCCGCCCTCCACCCACACACACACACACACACACACACACACACACACACACACACACACACACCACACAAAACCCCCACCCCACCCCCACCCCCGCCCCCGCCCGGGGAGTCAGCTCTTAAACTCCCAACGTCACCTGACTTTCCCCGATCCCGATCCCGATGGCTGATCAAAGTGGCCGCTAGGTGACACCCGACAACCGGTGCCAGTGTCAGCCTGAAAAGAAGGGACCCTATGACGGGGGTGGGGAGGGGTGGGGGTGGGGCGCACAGTGGGCGGCCCGGCCAGCTCCCCTTCCTCCTTGGAGCGGATCGGATCATCTGGAACTTGGAACTTTATCCCGAGAGGAGAGAGTGACACTGGGTGTGTGCTAGAAGCCGGAGGGTTGGGACAGGGACCTACCCGAGAGAGAAGTAGAGTACAGGGAGTTTCAGAGTTGACCCACTCACGATCTCAAGGCCCGGTCAGTACAAGCGTGGCAATATCTGTCACTGTGGAATGAACACTTGGTACCAAAGACCTTTGTCTCTGCTGGCCCCCTGTGCCCAGGGGGGCACGTGGCCAGAATCTGACATCCTAAATGTCTTCTTAGAAAGAATTTGGGGGTGGGGGCGGGGGCGGGGGCGAGGGCGAGAGACAGAAAAAGAAAAGAAAGGGGCAAGAAACGGCTGCCACAAAACTATCAGAACAGATAAGCGATCGATGGGGCCTATCCGGTGACGTTCTTTCCCTACCCAGAGACCGACTTAACATAGCTGGTGTCACTGCAGTCGGGCCACGTTCCGGTGGACACGGAGAGTCGAGGGAGAGCCGGGGATAGACTCTCACGCTCCGCACCGTCTCTCGTGGCAGCGGGAAGGCGGAGGGTGGCTGAGGGTTCTATGCTCCTTTATCACACACCGTCAGGTCAGGTAAAATGGCGGACAGATTTCCAATGTTTCGAGAAAGGAAGAGCACTCACTCGTGCAGGCCATCTACGTGTACGTGGGAGAGTGTCCCCGAGAGTGGCTTTAAGAGCCGGGATGTGCCTAGGCCGAGAAGGTACACGGTCCCGAGTGGGAACGGTCCGTCCCATAGAGTCAGTCGGTAGGAGGCCACCTGTCGAGATGGAACTCCCCCCCCCCACCGCCACCGTCTTCCCCTTCCGCTCCCCCCCACCCCCGCACCCGCACCCGCACCCCAGAGCGCACAGACTCAGAACGGAGTCACTGGGTGCCAGTGCCCCGCCCGGGTGCTGCATCATTCAACCGAACTGGGAAACAGGTGGGCTTTCGGACCCTCGGGAGGGAGCTTCACGGCGGGCGGACAGATCAGAAGGGGCCCGGCTCCCTTGAGTGGGCAGGCTGGGGACGGTCGGTGGGGACCCTTGAGGCAACGTCGGGGACGATCTATGTGGCGGTCCGAAGCTAGCGTCTGAGAAATCGTCCCGAAAGAATGATGGCGTACACAGATCCCCTCCGTTCAAGAAGCGAGCTTCATTTCTAGAGGAGGGCCACCCACGCGGGGGAACCGTAGGCTTCCCGTAGACATTCTCTTCAAAAGGGTATTCACTCGGTGGAGTGAAAATCCGAAGATCGCTGTCTTCTGACACAGCTGCAGAGAAAAGACGGCACCCAAATCAATGAAACACACACCTCCTCCCATCTGAACGAGCGCTCCGGACGGTCACGTAGGGAGAGCGACGGGCTCTCTCCCCACCCTGTGGTCTTCTACCTTTTGTTGCGGTTTTTTCCTTCAGTGGATAGAGGAAGAGACACGGGGGGGGGGGGGGGG